>NC_140957.1:137676550-137686550 GCF_014529385.1 Adiantum capillus-veneris
CGCTCAAATGATGGAGTGATGCGTGTCCCAACCGATTCACCTGCATGGAGGCACATCAAATGTAATGAAATTGGCCTATTTAATTTGAGAGTAGCGGAAATTAATGAGAGTACTTTTGAGAAATGACTTTGTGAGCATAGCGGGTGAACATAATTGAAGATAGCAACATAATCATAGCAATTAGTTAACTTGGCATGAACAATACTTTTGCAAGAGAGAGAATTTAGAGAACATGACAACATTTGAGGACCGGATTTATGTGGAGCCGGCGATCCCCCCTCCAATAGGCATTTGTATTATGATTTCTCCCATTAAGAGAGACTTGTTACAATACAATCTTTGTGTTCCTTGTGACCTAGGTGATGCAATGAAGATGGAAAGCTTCATGCATCACAAACATAACATAAACTTGAAGAAAGCTTTAACTATCCCAAGCCTCAGTCCCAAGACCTCAAACACCTTCGAAGGTGGAGAGAGCTAGCAGGGAATGAGGGTAGGGAAGAGGAAGAAGAAACATTTCGTAGGAGAAAGAATTAGTTCCTCACTTATCATAACTCTTGTTGCTAGCATACATAATAGCATAGTAATGAAGAAGAAGGAGATGGCAAGCTTAAGCAATGAAGCATGGCTCTTGGTTGGATTTGCACTCCATATCCAAGAGTGTTGGTGTAGGCTCTCAACCTCTACTTGCTTGGAGAAGGAGAGGGAGTTCTTGCACTTTGCATAGCACACAATGAGAGTGTTTGTGACTGTGTGTGTGGGTGAGTATACCCCCTAAGCAACCCCCTAGCTTGCTTGGGTCGACCCACCCTTGTAGCTCATGCTTGAAGCTCATTGGACCCCTCCAGGCCTACCCAATCACAAGCAGGAGGCATTACAAGAAGCAAGGGTAGCCTTGAGACAAGTGTCCCCCTTTCCCCTTTGAGAGAGAGGGCTAGATAAATGATAAATCAATTAATTAAATATCGTAAATTATTATTGGACCCCTTGGGTGGCCAACCAATAGGCTTCAGGCACACCATGAGGGCAACATGAGGAGTAACTGGACAAGTGTCCCTTTTTCTTTCTTTGTACCATGCATGCCTTGTGTGAGTGTGTGGGTGTTCTCTCTCATCCCCCCTCATGTAGGGCTCGCCCCCTCCTTGTAGGGATTGAATATTTGACTTTTTGACACCTCAAGCCCCTCATGCATAGGCCCAGTTCCCACCACAAGCTTGGCTCATAAGCACTTTAAGCTTGGGCTGGATTCTCACCTCAAGTGCAACCCTAGAATCTCAAGCATGTCAAGCACCTCAAGCATCTCAATAATTAAGCACCTCAAGCACCTCAATCATCAAGCACCTCAATCATCAAGCACCTCAACCACCTTAGTCATCAAGCATGACAAGCACCTCGAGCTGGGTCGGGTTCCTGTGCCTCAAGCTCAGCCCTAGCTTACCTAAGGTCAAAGGCCTTTTACACACATTATTGGAGGTCTTCAATGAAGCTAAACCTAAGGTCTTATGCTCCATTTTTTAGCCTTGCTCTTTGATAGACCATCTCTCATTTGGGCCCCTTTACCATTGGCCCCATGTTGAGATAGATCTATAAGCACATGTTTATATCTTAACACTTGTTCCCATTTATTCTCCCACATTAAGTGATCAATTTAATATGAGAAAATCATTTGGGTTGGTTAGATATTAGATATTAGATTTGATGACATTACCTCTCTTTTGAAATCATAGTCGTCCTCGACTATGAGGTAGAAGAGATAAAGCCTTAGTCATGAGTCAATTTTACTTAGCGGGTACGACAACTTTCCAAGATGGATGACTAATCCATTTGGTGCTTGGGAGACATAGCTGCCACAAGCATGTCTACTCTTTAGTCCATTTTATTCTCCCAAAGTAGAGTGACAAATTCTACTTGGTGTTTGAGAGACGTCGTCATCACAAACATGATTCTAAGTATGCATACTAGTTAAATTTGTGCACAATTAAAAAGAGGACTAGTCTTATAAGACAAAAACATGAGTCATTTAAAAGAAATTTGTACATTTGCTTACTCTAATGTAGCATTGTAAGCATTGAAAAGGTTCATACTATCCTTAAGCTGTATTCCTTGCATCCATCTAGCATCTTGAAAAGGATAATTTTTGAACTTAATAAGATACCGTCGGATAATCCTACCATGTTGTAGTACCTTGTCTTCATGCCGAAGAACAGCTTCGGGTTGTAGCACCTCTTCTTGGTCTTCAACTTCGGGAGGGTCTTCAATAATTGGTTCAGTTGGTGGCTCTCCTTTGTAGGGCTTAAGTAGGCTTGCATGAAAGGCATTGTGTCTCATCCCCCCTCATGTAGGGCTCACCCCCTCCTTGTAGGGATTGAATATTTGACTTTTTGACACCTCAAGCCCCTCATGCATAGGCCCAGTTCCCACCACAAGCTTGGCTCATAAGCACTTTAAGCTTGGGCTGGATTCTCACCTCAAGTGCAACCCTAGCATCTCAAGCATGTCAAGCACCTCAAGCATCTCAATAATTAAGCACCTCAAGCATCTCAAGCACCTCAATCATCAAGCACCTCAAGCACCTTAGTCATCAAGCATGACAAGCACGACAAGTACCTCGAGCTGGGTCGGGCTCCCGCGCCTCAAGCTCAGCCCTAGCTTACCTAAGGTCAAAGGCCTTTTAGAGACATTATTGGAGGTCTTCAATGAAGCTAACCCTAAGGTCTTATGCTCCATTTGTTAGCCTTGCTCTTTGATAGACCATCTCTCATTTGGGCCCCTTTACCATTGGCTCCGTGTTGAGATAGATCTATAAGCACATGTTTATATCTTAACACTTGTTCCCGTTTATTCTCCCACATTAAGTGATCAATTTAATATGAGAAAATCATTTGGGTTGGTTAGATATTAGATTTTAAATTTTATGACATCAAAACTCAATGACCAGAGTTTGGGTTGGAGCCTCAACACTTGAGGCTTGGGTTAGTGTTGGTGTCAACCCCTTTGGCACTAAGTCTACTTCATGGAGCATTTGGCCTATGGTGATCGTCAACTACAATATTCCACCATGGGAGACAACCAAGAAGGGCAATATACTTCTTTCTTTTCTTGGTCCAGGGAAGTACAAAGTGTCAAATATTGACATCTACCTTGAGCCCCTCATCGAGGAGTTGGAACATGAAATATGTCTTAACATGAAGCCTTGCTTCCTAAAAGTACATCAGAAAGATGAGACATATCTGTCATGAGTACTTATATCAAACAGATGCTTCAATTGACACACAAATGTAAAAGAGAGTCGACCTTGTCAAGATTGCATAGAGAAACGGCCTTGCCAAAATACATCTTATTGAGAATCATGCAATTTATCAATAGTGAAAAAGATAGTTGCAAAAACTTAGCTATCAAATGTAATCTAAATGCCAAATACTACTTGAGCAAAGAAACATTTGCTTGTCAAGGTGGCATTGTAGAAAGTCCTGAAAAAGTGATTAAGTGAAAAATGAAAACTTAAAGCTAACATGGTTTACCTTAGTTTTCCCACAGTTTGGCAAGTTGTATAGGCATTGAAGTGACCCTGCACTCAGTGCATATAGATATAGAGCCATGCTCCTTGAAGCCGTGCGGCGTTGCCAAGAAAGTATATGGCCAATGTACGCTATGGAGCCTTGCTCCTCTGTCTTGGATGACCCAAAACGAGCAACAAATCTTGTTGTTGCATCAAAAAGATGCTTGCTGAGGATCATCAACCTGGTTGATTGCATCGATGGCAGGCAACTTGCCTAGGAGTCCTATCCTAGCATTGTTGGACAACGTCTTGAAATAGTAATTAATGGTCGGCCTTGTCGAGTACCTTGAGTTTACAAATCACAGGCCTTGCCTGACTTGAGCTCATATTTGCTTTCCGTTATCCAGGTTGTTGGCAATCCAAAAAGTGAGACATGCTTTTGAATGGTCTTGCATCCCTAGAGTCTTAGTCCTAAAAAGCCTTGCTTTTTCATAGTGTTTGTACCCCACTACCTGCATGTCATGCCTTGCATAGCCTCCTTTGATGCACTGTGCAGACATGCATGCCTTGCATGCAATGCCCTTGCCTTAAAAACAATTGACCTTGCTTGTGGGTCCTTGGTTGCAAGCCCTTGTTGCCTGCGAACTCCTAAGGGATACCTTGTTGGCTGCATGCCATGCATGCGAGTTGCATGTGGCCTTGCTTGAAGCCTTCGGGTGAGCATCACCACAAGAGGTCCTTAATCTTGATGGGAGGATTCTCTTGGGATGGCCTTAGGGCTACCCATTGGGCACCCAAACTTAAGAAAAAAAAAGCTTTCTGTATGGTTGCTACAGTAACAGAGGCTGTCGAACAACGAGCGCGCGAGAGAGAAGAGAGAGTGGATTCTGTGGTGCTTCTCGGGCGACATGCCAAAAATGATAATTTCCATCTCTGGTCCTGCGATCCCATCCAACCTACCCTCAACGTCTATGATGTAGGTTGACCTCCCTCTCTTCCTCGCTGCAAGCTATCATTCCCGATGTTCTTCTTGACTATCTCCTATAAATAGGAGTTGTTTCGTGTGGCCCTGCCTCCTCCTCCATGTTTTACGATGCAGAGAAAGAGGGAGATCATGCACACCTTGTTGCCCTTTGAGACGACCATGCATGCCTTGTTGCCATGGAACCTTGATGAGTGAGAGAAAGAGAGAGAGACCCCCTCGTCTACAGGCCATCCCTCTTGGAGGAAAGAAAGAGAGACGCCCTTTCCCTCCTCCATGGCTCCTCCTTCCTTGAGATCTGATACCAGTATAAGGTAGAGGGGAATAGAAAATGCTAATCTCCACCCAGCCATGCCCTATATAGGCCCTTGGCTTGAAAAACATAGGGACCCCCTTGATTGCATGTTCGTCCTAGCCCTTGGCCCTGCCCGGTCCTACCCTTGGCATGACATTTTGGAAGACTAGGGTGTCTTTCAAGTCCTAACATTGTTTATCATGCTTCTCCTATCAGCTAGCTTATCAAAGGGCATAAATTTGCAACTCAAAAGAGACTAAAAAATTAGGGATCTTACATCCTCCCACATTTAAAGATTTGAGGTGTCCCCACCTTGACATCAAAATTTGGATAATTGTGTCTCAAAACATCAATGCGTTCCCAAGTATCATCTTTCTTCGGATAAGTTAACCATTTTATGAGATGTTTAGTAATGATCTGGTTACAAAGAGGTTTGTTTCTACTTTGGAAAATAATATCATTGTGTACTTCAAAAGTACTATTGGTTTTTCAATAATGGTCCAATTAAAAAGAGGTTTGTTTCTACTCTGAAGAATTGTATCGGTGTGTACTTCAAAAGTACCATGGTTGAAGTAGACAAAAGAGAATAATTAAGAATGTGATTTGGTTTGGGTACATACTTTTAAGGTAAGCTAACATGGAAAACATCATGTATCTTGACATAAGGTGGTAATAATGATCGATAAGTTTGGTCATTGATCCTTTCTATGATGAAAAAGGGTCCACAATATTTCACAATAAGTTACCCATTGATAACGAGTTGTGTTTAAGCTTCACTCTCAAAAATACCATATCTCTATTGTGAAAGAGTTGAGTATATCGTTTAGAATCATCATAACTCTTCTGTCTATCTTGAGTGATCTTTATATTTTGGCATATGAGGTTGGTCTAAAATTAGATCTCATCCAACATGATTTGGATGCTTGAACCCTTATGAGTGGATCTATCCACTTTAACAGAGTAAGGTTGTGTTGTCCATACAACACTTGAAAATGAGATATTCCAATTGTATGTTGAAATTAAGAGCTATATGAAAATTCTACCAAATATAAGTACGTGGTCCATTTATTTTGTTCATACATACAATAAGCTCATAACATATCTTCAACTATTTGATTGGTGCTCTCCGTTTGACAATTAGTTTGAAGATGCTAAGTGGTACTAAAGCCAAATGTGTTCTTGTGGTTGAGAATAGGGCTTTTATAAATTCAAAGTGAACTTTGTATCATGATTCAAAATTATGCACCGAGATAAACCATGATACATAAAAACACTTTTCATGAAGACTTGGACTATGTCCTTAGTTGTAAATGTTATCTTAATAAGAAATAAGTGAATCATTTTTGTGCTAATATCAATCACCACAAAAATAGAATCATATCCAAGGGATGTAGGAAGTTATGTGATGAAATCCATGGATATGCATTCCCATTTCATTTGAGGTGCATCAATTGAATGAAGCTTAACAATGTATTGAACTCTCTTGGCTTTAATACGCTAACATATTAAGAATCTTGTAACATGATTTAACACATCGCACTTTAATCCTAGCCAAAAGAAACTCTTTCTTATAGTAGCATACGTTTTAATGTAACTTGAATGACCTACAATAGGTATGTCATGAGCTTCTTGCAGTATTATTTGAATTTTGATTCTTTTGTCATTTGGGATACAAATAATCTTCAATGTGAAAGCCCTTGATTTTATTCAATCCTAAAATCAAATTTGCATATCAATTCCATCCATCTTCGCTATCGCATATTTGGGTCAAGTTGAGTGTAGATCTCCTATAATCTGTACGTAGCTCAAATCGGCTTCCAAGAAGATATCTCACTAGACCTTGAGAGCATGTATAACCACTATTCCAAATCATGTGTAGGGTGGTTTAACTCGTGAATAAATAACTTACAAGATTCATAAACTACCATTCTTCCTTCTTGAAACATATGTCCACCAATCGCTTGTTCACTTGCATCAGTGAGGATAGTGAATGTCTTTGTGAAATCTGGAAGTCATAAAATAAGAGCATTTACTAAAGCTTCTTCGAGTTTCTTAAAGCTAATTTGGACACGATTGTTCAAAGAAAACACTTAGTCTTCTTAAGGATATTGGTCAACAATGCCACTAGCTTAGCATAACCTTCAATAAACGTACGGTACCATCTTGTAAATCCACTTACGTCTTTGACAGATTTGGGTGTAGTCAAAGCTATAATAACTTTATCCTTACTTGGGTCAATAAAGATATCATCTTTGGAAACAATGAATCCCAAGTATTCCATTCGTAAAAGTGAGAGAATTACATTTACTACGCTAAGAATAGAGTTGGTTTTGTTACAAAAATTTAATTACTTGTCGTACATGGTGTTCATGCTCTTACCTTTTCTTTGAGTAGATCAAAATATCATCAAAGAAGACAAGAACAAGATCATCAAGATATTGTCTAAGCACATAAGTCATAAGGCAATTAAAAGTTCTTGTAGAATTTGTAAATCCAAAAGGTATAATTATAAATTCATAATGTCCAAATCGAGTATGGAATCATGTCTTTGGTATATTGTCCTCCTTGATTTGGATTTGATAATAGCTATACTTAAAATCAATTTTTGTGAAGATGGAAGCTCCATGTAGTCGATCAAGTAATTCATCAATCTTAAATATTGTATACTTATCTTTTAATGTTGCCTAATTTAATCCATGGTAGTCAATACAACCACGCAAAGCACCGTCCTTCTTTCAATAAAAAAGAACAATGGAAAAACACTAGGTTGAATAAAACCTTGGTCAAGAAGTTACGTAAGTTGTTCTTTGAGTTTTGTAGACTCTAGTACCAACACCTTGTATGGCCTTCAAGAAACTAGTTGAGCTCCTAGAATAAGCTCAATTACATGATCAAATTCATGCTATCAAAGGATATGGGTTCGTGAGAGGTGAGCCGGGAAGGCACGAGGCCTCTCGTTGTGAGAGATGGAAGAGAGAGAAAGTAGTAGACACAGATAGATGAATGCCAACAGGAGCCCAAAATGAGCACTATAACATTAGAATTGGATAAAATGTACATGATGTGGTCTAATTGACCTCTTACAATCACCTAGATGATAAAAAACTTTGAGTAAAATCATTAGCTCCTGCAATAATGTCAACCTGGAACCACTACTTTGCTTCCAATCAAATCATAATCTTGAAGTCTTCCGGATGCATGTCCAAGTCCTCATAGCCGCATGTACTCGAGCTCCTCAAGGAATGTAGATTGTATCTGGCATCACACAGTGGAAATCATTTAGATGTTGGACAATTTACCCTTCTTTTTCCAAAGCCTTTGAACACATATCACCCCTTAGTTTGCTTCAATTCCAAAATCCCAAGAAACTAATAGAAAATATCAACCAAATTACGTACCCTTTCTACACCTTTGCCATGAAAACTACTATTTAATCCTCTTTACTTCTTCAATCATG
The DNA here is from genome assembly GCF_014529385.1 of Adiantum capillus-veneris. Taxonomy (NCBI): domain Eukaryota; kingdom Viridiplantae; phylum Streptophyta; class Polypodiopsida; order Polypodiales; family Pteridaceae; genus Adiantum; species Adiantum capillus-veneris. Next base: position 137,684,784 of record NC_140957.1, read on the forward strand.
CACTCTAGCTTGAGTCCTCCGCACTTTGATGTCCTTGTATCTCCCTAATATAGTGTAGAGAGAGATTGAGAGAAATGTTGAAGCCCTGCTTTTACTCCTGTGCTTGCTTCTTTAAGCCAAGAGAGAGATAATTCTCTCCTTTTCCAAGGCCGAGCTTGAGATAGAGATCTTAGTGGGCTTCTTCTCCTGCTTCACATATCCTTATCCTCCCCTTGTGCACCTCCAAATTTTGAAGGTCAAGAGGGAGAGGAAGACCTTTAGCTTACTCGCCACAAAAAAAAGGCGAGCTTGCTTTGTATTCTCTTGGTTCGTATCTTTTTCACGCCGACAGAGAGAACCTTCAAGCCAAGCTTCAGAGAGAGAGAGAGAGAGAGAGAGAGAGAGAGAGAGAGAGAGAGAGAAGAATCAAGCTCTTGATCTTTGTCTACATCTTTGCCTTCTTTGTTGAAGCTCCTAGGTTGTGACTTTTGAATCATAGCATTGATGTCACATTTAATGTTGTGGATTTTGAATCATAGCATTGATGTCACATTTAATGATAGTCAGCTAGGATACAACTCACATTGTCATTAGTAGACACTCCATTTTCTCTAGGAGGCATGACTAACTATTGCACCATATCAAGTTAACATAAGTCTTCTTAACTTCAAGAAAAACATTCTTGTCCCTTTCTTATTTAAAAGTCTCTTGGAGATAAAAGTTCCCTTAAAATAAATTTTGATTAGAGTAAGAGATGGAGAAAGAAGAATATTTATAATAATTGTTAAACAATCAGGATCTTTATCATAAAAATTACAGTTTCAAAACTCCTTAATACATTGCCTTACAATGGTCTTCAATATTTTTTGAAAGTTCTAATGTGATGTACTCAATGAATCCCATTGTGACATCCTTCAATTGTGGGGTCAAAGTTATCCCAATCTTAAAGTACATTGATCGAAAGTTCCCATCACTCTTTGAATTGAGGACACAAACATAAACTCACTCACATCTTCATTGTGGAGTTCTTGCATGAGGGATAAATTGATTACAAGCATCTGTAAGTTACTATGAATAGTGACATTATGATAATTGAAATAGTCAACAAGATGATAAATTCTTGGGAAACTCATATGGTGTTATCCATCCATTTATGTGATGTATGCTGGCAAAATCTGCCATACACTGGGGTCTATTATAACTGTTGAGCAAAAACTTTACCTTATGAGGGTTGTGAGCAATTTCTCTCCCAATGTGTTCAAAGAATAACTCCTTGCGTACATGACTAAATGACTGTGAAACAATGTTAATAAAATTTCAATCCCACACATTGAACATTATTATATCATAACATTCTAATGTCAATGCTAAGGAGAGAGTGACTCTTGTCATCCAAGTTTCCTTCGTTGGTCTCTGAAGAAATTTGTGTGCATTTATGTACAATATCTAGTTTGTGACTATAATCTCCTTACCCTATCATCGCATCAACCTTGTTTGGAATATTGGCAATCCCAAGAACTTTTGTGTGTATTGTCTAGTATTAGTAAATATTCCCTAGACCTAGCCACATCTTAAGTTGGAGTAGCCTTAGGTTTGCAAACCAATACTAATAATTTTGGTGTGCATGGGCCAAGAAGTACTAAATATCCCCTAGACCAACCACATCTTAAGTTGGAGTAGCCTTAGGTTTGCCTATGATCAATGTGAATAAAGAGCTATTAAAATGGTTCTTGATGATGAGTGAGGTCTTGGTCCTTGGTATTGAGAAGACTTTAGTTGTGATCTCAA